>NC_056728.1:1879887113-1879905259 GCF_019279795.1 Protopterus annectens | reverse complement strand
AGTTCAGGACCTGTGGCAGCTGTAACCCTACCCTCACAGCAATAGTGAAGGCAGTGTGTGAACACCATGGGATAGGCACATGAGTAGACCTTGCAATCATGCAGAATAGGGGACATGTATATGGCAGACTGAACATACACTGGCAAATGCAGATGGCAGATGCTGGTATACCCCTGCCAGGAGTGGTATCAATGTGTGTATGTTAACAAGTGTGATGCAGGATGTGGTACCACATGGACATGTATGTGGGACTGTCTGTAAAGCCATGGACAGGTAGGTGTTACAGAGGTGTGTGTGTGTGTGTGTGTGCGTGTGCGTGTGTGTGTGTGTGTGTGTGTGTGTGTGTGTGTGTGTGTGTGTGTGTGTGTGTGTGTGTGTGTGTGCTGTTAGGCAATGCTGTACAGGTTTTAAAGTGCATATATTATTTTTGTCCACAAGTGGTGAGGTGGGTCAGAGTCCCTCCTGCATGAAATCTGATGTTCATGTCCATAGAGACACTGAAGATGATGATAGTACTGTTGAGGCACAGGTCAGGTTGTCAGGGGCCGACACTGCACCAACATTTGACATCCCCCTTTTAGCCACCCCAAACCTACACACAGTTTCAGTGTCTATACACACCCCATCATCAGGGACCATAGTGGAGGGAAAGCTGGCATTCAGTGGCAGTGCACAGGAATGTGTGGTTACCATGCCTACTTTGTCCAGTCACAGCAGGCATAGCAGGATTTCTGGCAGGGAATCACATAGGCAGATGTCCCAGGGTGCTCATGGTAGGGCCGTCGGACATCATGCTCCTGACAGATGTGACATAGTTGGTACCAGCAGGCGCATGTTTCAGACTGTCATGGTGGTGCAGGCACGTATAGAACATTACCACAGACAGGGCCTGAGGCTGCAGAGGACTGATCTCACATTTGCAAATGCCAACTCCCATGAACTGGCTGGTGCCATCCATGGATTAACTGAGTTCATGGACAGAAGGTCTGGTGAGATGATTGCCCTCATCAACCGTGGTCTGTCCATGCTTGAACATGTGGTGTGAGTGCGACAACAGCCACGTGGATATAGGCCATCAACACCAAGAGCTGGTAGTCAACGTGGACATGCTAGGACACCAAGGGGCTCCTGTAGTGGCAGTACCAGCCCCAACACTGCAGGGGGGGCACTGTCCACACCACACCATAGCAGGCCATGAGCACGTGGTCCTGACCAGTCCCAGGAGGGACCTGGTACCAGTGGACATTTGTCATCATCAGGTGAGAGTAGCACATGGAGGCCTGTACCTGGACGTGCCCATGGAACCTCTGTCGGAAACAGTCCACATGTCTGTGGCTGGAGGCAGTGAACTGCATACTCTGCCAGGTATGGTCTGCAGCTGTCCATAAACACGTGTGTAGGGCAGCCACATGGCAGAGCTGTGTCAATGCATACCTGCACACTATGCAAACAAACCTAGGGTAACCCCATACCTACACACACCACATCACCATGCCCATCTCATCACAGTATACCCCTCACCCACACACATGGTGTCAAATGTATGGCCCAACCTAGGCCTCTGGCAAACCGACATCACACCCTGTGCATATGATGATACCTGTGCCACATCCCTGTCATCCATACCATCAATGCAGGGACAGGCTACTAAGGTTCTGATGCAGACGGTGACTGTACTACAGTGTACCACACTGCTGTAAGGAGTTAAGCGTGTTGCACACATGGCAGGTAGTGTAGCCATCGAGCAATGATGCATTATAGCTGTTAATAACACTGTTTGGTTGTGGTCTCTATAATGTTATCCATTTGTATTGTAGGTGTACATGTGTCAGCACGAGGATGGCCTGCAGTCTTATTCCACAATGGGGTATGGCACTGTTGTGACACCATGGCTGTGACATACCTGAGGTACAGTTGAACACATGTCACAGTTACTAAAATGGTTATTGCCTGTGCCACATAGACAGATGACCCACTGAGGCATGTATATCCTGCAACCTGATGTAGACCCATTCACATACACACACACTGTTACTTGGCAACACTGGGACTAGACCCATACCTAGCTATGTAGTGATACTGAAGTGTGTGGCTTACATTGCACACACCACACAGTATTTAGGGTGAGGTGTGTCCCAGGTTACATGTTACATGCAAAACAACCCCAGACATGTATAGTATGCTAATGGGGGATGTAATGGGTGTATATGGACAATACGTAGTGTGACATACCATCATATACACATTAACAGGCACATAACACCCAGACACACATCTGAGATACCAGGGCCTATCTCTGCTAACTAACCTGACCGTGTGTCCAATGTGTTACAGGTAGGCTGCATACAACACATGCCTAACTGGCTTTGATTTGGGTTTCAGTTACCTGTATGGTTGATGATGACAGTAATAACCATAACGTGGTACATGGGACATATACCAGGTGTACCTTGGTGTAATGACAGTGTACACAGCACCCACATCCCCCAGAGGATATTGTACTCCCTGAATCCCAGGATGACACTCTGCCATACCCACCATCACACATTGGCTGACTGCGATACAACCCATAGTATACCCCAACAGTGGAACTACGGGGATATGCATCTAATGCACATGCCACATGCATAGTAGGGTGTTGCATTGTCATGCCTCACCTATGGTCAGCAGCAACACTATCTGAACTACTGTGTGGCAATGGGTATTGTAAAAGGAGTATGTGGCCTTGGAATGCTGTACCCTACAGTTATACGGACATGCACAACTACACACATACACATGCCAGAACACAATGGGTATCCCATGCCTATCAACCCATTTGTAAAACACTGTTTTGCTGGTACTGCAAGGCTTGTGTAGCCAGTATGGAGGGGGGCTTAACAGGGTGCATGTAATGTCCCAATACAGCAGCAGCCAAGACTGACTATGACAATGGGTGTTGCATTGGTTGGGAAGGCCCTCCTGGAATTCTCAAGTACAGGTGTGCTAACATACAGACACTGTTATACTCAGTCATGCAGATATACACATGTGTCAGTACAGGGGTGCATCGCTGCAGGTGGTCATAGTTGCGTACCTAGCTATTGTCCAAGGGGATATTGGTTGTGTAGGGGTTGTGTGTACAGTGGCATCCTGGCACCTGCCAGGTGGCAGCAGTCAATCTATCAACAGATACTATTGTGGTGACCCTCAGGGTGAGAATGACCTGCATCAACCAATCTTCCAGGTGCCTCCTGCACATGGCCACTGAGGTGATCAAGTTGACATGTATGCAACATGCATTACAACACATGGTTAGTGTCTGTGATGGAGACCTGTTGACTGTGGTAGTGTAGTGGAGGTACACATGGCATGTGGTGCGTACAGGGTGGCATCTCCTACATGTGCCAGTTCTTACACAGCTGGGCAGACATGTCAGTGACAATCAAGCTTAGGTTGTCTGTACATATCCCGGCTGGATACCTGCTATCTGAACATCTGTACAGGGACTGACTGTCATCAGCTTGGCAAGTAGCTATACAGTAGCATGAGTGTGTTGAAAGATAGACATCTGATAACAATATGTATGCCATAACTACATGTCGGACGCCCTCACTAACATGTGCTGTAAAGACAGTAGTCTACAGTTACATTCCCCATGACGGTTCCTTACCCAGTAAGGGGTATATACCGTGACACAGCTCACACACCAGGGATACAACAGGGAGGCCTCAGTGTCCAGCTATGCCTGCATGTGTGTCTGCTGTCAGTACTATATTTAGCACTCTGCTCTTGCCTGGGTTAGTACTGTCAACAGTAGTACTGCCATGATACACTATATGCCAATGTGACAGCACATACCCTGGACTACAACACCTGTATGCGACACATTCCCACAGATAACAGTGCTGTACAGGCCTCATATATGTCACTCACATGACACTCACACCCCTTGCTACTGTAATGACAGCACATAGGCGCATGTATTGTACTTGACATTACATACACTTATTACAGATTATCAGACTGGTTGGTGTGACCTGGTTACCAGGGCTAAGCCATGCTTAGCAAGTATCAACATTGCTGCAATATAACAGCTGAGATGATTTGCACACTGGTAAGAGAAGCCTACACTGTGTAAGTGCCCATACATTTACCTGTAGCTTAGCATCTCTTAGCTTCAAACCCACTTAAGCTGCTCAAAACAGCCTTAACCACTCTGTATTCAACAGCCCTTGTTCTGCCCAACAACAAAATGAACAGCCATTGCAGGTCTTGAACCGAGGACCTTGTACACTGAAGTCACAGCACTTAACCACTACGCCATGATCACTGTGAAGAGAGTTGTTGTTTTACCAATATAGCATTCAATACACATATTGAGTAGCATTGAACAATTGCCTTTAGTTACTAAATTGTGTAGTTCTTGTTATTAATATGACTGTTGCACCACATATGTTGTTTTATCATAATGTACACATAGAAGATACATGCGGTGAGATACATCTGGGAGGGCATAAAATACCGTGAGGTTTACTCATGACAGGATTATGGTTGTATACATATCATAGGTTTGTATATGTCTACATGTACATACACATGTATATCCATAAATATGTCTGTATATACATCTGTATAGTTCAACATATATATGGCCATGTGTACATTTCTTCGTATATATATATATATATATATATATATATATATATATATATATATGTATATATATATATATATATATATATATATATATGTATTTATAAATATATGTATATATGGCTATATAATTATGCACATCCTATGTGTACAGATATGCCTAGTTATGTTGGGATATATATATATATATATATATATATATATATATATATATATATATATATATATATGTTGATAGCTCTAACTATATGTGCATACAGCATACATATCTATTCTGATATACCTACTACTGTCAGTATATATGTTGATATCCATACATATATGTGCGTATGTATCTATCTATATATGTGTAGACATATATTGCTCTGTATATGTATATATCTGAGTGTTTATATGTATATCTATGTACATATACATGTCCATCTATGTATGTCAATATCTATATGTGCATACATATCCTATATAGATATCCGGAGAATTATATATACATATATGCTCACCAAATGTCCTGAACATGGAGTGGACCCCTACCTCAGCCCCCATAGTCCCAACTTCGTAGTGCAAGGGGATGTCAGGTATGCATTGCAGGTACATTTGTAGACTATTGCTACTGTAATAGGGATTGTCTTCACAGACATGGTGTGTGTGGGAGGTCACATCTGCATTTAACATGTGCACCATTGGCTACTGACAGACATCCTAAGGACATCATAGTACAGTACCACTGCTAGCACAGTAATGCTCCTGTGAACTACAGCAGAGATATTGCCCAATATATGTGGACAGTCTGACACACTCTGGACAGTCCAGAGGTATACAAAGAACCCCTTAGTGCAAGACATGTGGACCACGCCTGACAATGTGGATGTTAACAGCCATGTAGATGGGTATAACACGTACCAACTGGTATATATTTGCCTCCATAGGTTATTCATTCACACACCCCTGTCTGTCCTGACACATAATTACCACTGGTTCAGAGGTGCCATGGCAACATACTACCCACTAGGTGTTGACATACATCTGTACTGCATCCCACTGCTTTCTCTGACATGCATGACTGTTATGGTGGCCCGGCAGCAGTACATCTGACAAGTATCTGAACATGACATCTCATTGGGTATGTGCACTAAGCTGCTAGGCATGTAACAAAGCACTGTGCAGGCTACAGGCATAGTGGCTCAACACTGGCCAACATTTTCTATGGGGGAATACACATGTACCTGCATATTTAGCAGGCTCTACAGGCATGTTACAGCACAGAGTAACAGACACCTGTGTGAAAGTGCATAAACACAACCAATGTGAACACAGTCACAGCCACATATGGTAAGCTACCATAATATTACAATATATGACTATCTGTTCAACACTATCCTCATATGTGCGACTCACACACTAACCCTACATATATTGGTCAACTACACAGTGTGGTCTGATGCCTGTCTGTGATATGGGACATGTGTGTGTGTGTTTGGCCATACAAACATGTAAGCCGATAGGGTAACGTACAGTGTAGCAGAATATAACATCAGATAGACCAGGACAAAGACCAATGACATCTACCACAGTGTGTAAACAGGCCAAGGTACATATTAACAATACACGTACTGTCAACAACCACCATAAATGCACAGACCTCAGTACTGTACACCCAGCTACTATACATATGTGTAGCAGTCTGATATCTCACTGGCTTGTTATCAGATATGATGTCACTAAATATGGTCTACAGCACATATGCACCTCTTACTGCATGACATATGTACAAAGGGTGACATAGTTCTGGCTGGAGGCACAAACACAGGGCCAATATTGACATGTTGCTGTGATAACCTTATACATTTACTGTTGTAACAGGGTTTGTTGCAACATATGTCCTATGAGGGATATGAAGTCAGTAACTCCCATGGCTGTCATTATCTACAAACTGCAATCCTCACACTACCTTCTGCAGTTCACAGATAGGTGATCTGTGGGAAAGACATGAAACAAAAGGCACCACACACTGCCCCTCTGCAGATGACCCTACAGATGGGGGTTTCCTCATAAACACAGCACTGACATGACAGGTATTAAAACATGTAGGACAGCCATATACACACACCCCCTGTTAAACCAAAATTATTCCAAATGCAGTATAGCAACACTTACAGTCTGTAGTCAGGTCAGGCACACCCCCCTCCTGTGTGTTGGCCTGTTTCCACAGTGTATGTTGTTGCAGGTAAATCCCCAATCCATCTGTGATGCTGCTTGCCAAACAACAGATCAGGTTCCTGCTCACAGTGAATGAAAAGGCCCAACACCAACCTGATGTTCCTAGATACTGGAGTGTGTTACCATGCAATTGGCTATGGAAATGTTAACAAAGCTGTTCCACATGCAATCAGCTAGACAAGGGTTGCAATTCATGCAGAAGCCATCAGCTGATCATGAACATCACTTAAAATACACATGCTACTGCCTAAGCAAAGCAAGTGTAAGTCTCCACATCCACCATTGAGGGAGTGAGAGAGGCAGACAGAGGAAAAGATAAGATAGGAAGGGGTGGGAGAGTAAAATATAAGTATGTTTGTACACACACCTACCAGTACAGGGTATCAAATCCCTGCAGACTATGTAGTGCTATCACATGTCTATGCAGTTATTTGATGCACCACATAGGTTACATGCTGAGGAGCTCTCCAAACTGACATGTGATGGTGAGTGACATCTGCAACAGTGATATGGCAGCTATTCGATAGGTGTAGTACACGTGGCTGTCCCAATGAATAGGTGTCAGTGTCAACACAGCTACACTCTCACAGGGACACAAACATTGGCACACTTGGCAGGGCCAGGAATACAACTCATCACTAGTGATATTGCCACAACACAGTACAGTGTAGGTATCATATGCACCACAGGGGTCATACAGAGGTTATATGGGAAAAGGTTATGTGGAGGTGTCTGACCATTAGACAGCATGCTTCAGTATGCCAATGGGGGTTGTAGTGAGTGTAAATGTGATCATAGGCATTGTACAACACACAGACAGACACATAGTGCCAGTACTGACATGCATGGGTGCATTGCTTCACGATTATGTAGTGGTTGACTGTGCCAGATGGCTATCCAAGGCTAGGTGATGGATATACCTTGGCATCGGGCCACATGACAATGGTCTGCAGTGTGGCTCGGGGGTGTAGTGTCTGGATTTTCCCACACAGGTGGGTATTGTATTCACCATCCAGTCTCTTGGGTAACTATTGTGTGTGGCCAATGCTGTGCATTACTTGCCATATATGTGTTCCTGATTCCATGATGTGGACAGTGTCTGGGATGTGCACAGCTCCCACATGTATGTACAGTGACATGTGGAACTGTACCTGGGGTGTCTAGCCCATGTTGTGCACACAGATTGTTATTATCAGATGTGCCAGTCCTGGCCTCATGTGGCAGAAACTGTTAATGGACAGCAGTTTGACCCTGCACCTACATTGGTAGTATGATACCGGTATTCTCTGGTGTCAGTGGCATCTGTCCATACAGGGCATGTTTTCAGGCATGGTATGTCCTTTGTGGGTCACATTTGATGGCACCACAGGTCTTGCAGGTGTCCAGTGGGGAACATAAGGAAGGTGCCTATTGGAATGATGGACAGGGTGCCATGCCCTCCATAGCCAACGGCAATCACACCATGGTTACTATCAGTGGGCAATATGCAGGGTACTGCCAACATAGCAACTGTTGCCTAGGCTAATGTGTGTGTGTGTGTGTGTGTGTGTGTGTGTGTGTGTGTGTGTGTGTGTGTGTGTGTGTGTGTGTGTGTGTGTGTGTGTTTGAGACATGGGTTGAGAGTGTTCTCTGGGTAATACAAGGGTTGCTAACTTGCCTCTTGGCTATTTCAAATGTGTGATCCCTGTACAGTGGACATTGTGATGTATACTAGGGCCAGCATATAAGAAATATGCAAAACCCACTACACACACACACACACACACACACACACACACACACACACACACACACACACACACACACACACACACACACACACACACACACACACACACACACACCTGTCATGTCCTGGATTACAGATCCTACCTAACTAGTTTAATACACTACAGCACTATGTAGTTATAGGACGCACCATGGAGGTAACTGGAGTATGCCTTCCCCAAAGGTGTATTTCACAGTGAATGACATCAGCAGGATTGCCAAAGGAGGGCATTTGAATTGTAGTGAGTGTGACTAGCATAAAATGCATTGCTCCCTACACAGACATGCAGAAAAACATCCACAACTACCATGTGTGGGAATAGAACCCCTACCAGGGTCCTATATCACACTACAGCATGAAGCTGTTTCAGACACACCATGGGAATTACTGGAGTACTCCTGTATTTCACAGTGAATGACATCATCATGATTACCAAAGTAGGGCATTTGAATTGTAGTGAGTGTGACTAGCCTAAAATGCATTGCTTCCTATACAGACATACACAAAAACATCCACAACTGCCATGTGTGGGAATAGAACCCCTACCAGAGTCCTATATCACAGTACAGCATGAAACTGTTATAGGACACACCACAGTGATTACTGGAGTACTCCTTCCCCAAAGGTGCATTGCACAGTGAATGACATCAGCAGGATTGTCAAAGTAGGGCATTTGAATTGTAGTGAGTGTGACTAGCCTAAAATGCATTGCTCCCTACAAAGACATTGACACACACATAAACATCCACCACTGCCATGTGTGGGAATAGAACCCCTACCAGAGTTCTATATCACACTACAGCACAAAGCCATTACAGGACACACCACAGGAATTCATGGAATACTCTTTCCCCAAAGGTGTATTTCACAGTGAATGACATCAGCAGGATTAAAAAAGTAGGGTATTTGAACTGTAGTGTGTGTAACTAGCATAAAATGCATTGCTCCCTACACAGACAGAAACACACACACACATTGAACATGTTTGGGATTAGAACTTCTACCTAACTAGTTTATCACATGACAGCAGTACATAGTTATAGGAGGTGCCATGGAGATCACTGGGCTGCAACTTTCTGAAAGTTGTATTTCACAGTATATGACATCAGCCGCCTTGCCAAAGTATGGTATTTGAATTGTAGTGAGTGTGACTAGCCTAAAAAGCATTGCTCTCTACACAGACAGAGACACATACAGTTACCATGTTTGGGATTAGAACTCCTACCTAACTAGTTTATCACACTACAGCAGTATGCAGTTATAGGACACGCCACGGAGATGACTGGCGGACACCTTTCCCAAGGGCGTATTTCAAAGTGGATGACCTCAGCAGGCTTGTCATTGTAGGGCTATGGGGAGGGCAGTGTGTGGGCATGGGCCATAAACCATTCATTTTTGAGGTTGACACACCACATGTGGGCACACACAGGGTTATATTCCACAGGTATGTGTATACAGCTGCTAGATGACTACTTCCTTGTACAGTCATGTTGCACAGCTAACACTTGCACCACATAGTCCGTAATGCTGACAGATATCAGTGGCTAATGTCTACAGTGAGTGACATCTGAACCTCATGTGGTTGTAGCCATTTGGCTGTATGCTGGGTGGGACATGCCTCATAATGGATGGCCCCTTGTCACAGTCACTCTCTTTCACATATCTATGTACGTCTACCTTTGGCTTATTATAGTGTGTTGTCCTTGGATATATGCCTGTATTGCTATCCACTGTGTGTGTAAAGCATGAGTGGTGCCTTCTGAGGAGTGTCTGCATTAACATCTGCAACTGCCAGATATATCTGGTCCACTGTTGTTTGCAGACATGGGCTTCATTTATTTAAGTGTGTGAGCATGTCCAGTATGACCTTTCAGTATGTTGTTAACTGACATTGCCTTCATTTCACTGTGTGTGAGCATGCCCAGTATGCCCTTCTGTACTGAATGTGTGGATTGATTCCAGGTAGTTTGCACTGCAGAACTTTGAGTTGTACACCTACAGGTAGCATACTGTTTCTGCAGGGTGTCCGTCGATCATTTGGCAATATGGGGACAAACTGTGCAGGGGATAGTGTCTACTGTAGGTGATTGTGCCTGTGCTGCTTCAGCTGCATGGTACTGATGATAGCAGAGATATTCAGACATGTGTACTGTTATACACAGTGATGTTTTCTGTCCTCATGTACTGTCAAGTTGACATTCTTGCTCAAATTGATGTCTTGGTGGACAAGGGTGACTGCAGCTGTTTTTGGTATTGTGGGCAGACACCTATGTATTCATGGTAAGTTACGCCATTCTGGAGGGGGAGCTGCAGACACTTGCTGCTGGGTCTGTGTATCCAGTTCAGCACCTTGGTACAGTGCTGGCAGAGGATCCCATACTTGTATGCCCATCGACATGGCAGTATGGGCTTATCTTGCTGTGACAATGCCTCACAGCTGTACAGATTTGCACAGGTTACCCAGAGGCAGGGGCCATGGATCAGGGCATTAACCCTCTTGTGGTGTATGGGCAGGTGTGTAGCCCTGGCAGCCAGGGATAGTGTGTGCACACAGCTTGCTGTTGGACCCTGCACATTCCTTGCTGCCCATGCTCCCATCCCACCTCTGTTATTCTAACCTCTTCCATACATTATGCATACATTCTCTAATACTTTCCCTAAGGGTATCACCCCATGGCAGGTGTGTGTTAGTGTTGGTCCACAGTTCATGCAGTGGGACATGTTGGACATGTTACTGTGGTTTGTCCACATGACCTTGCATATGGCTTATGTGGAGTGCGTTATGTTGTTATTTGGGTGTCCATGACGTAACATGCATTGGCAGTATGTGTGAGACACAGGCCTTTGGCAGACGCCTGTGAGGCATTAGGTGTTGCTGTTGGCCAGATGTGGCAGGCCATTGCATTATGTCAGTCCTTCAGTCTCAGACCACCATACGGTATATTCCCTTGGAGTAACAGGGTAGGTGTAATAGGTGTTCATGCCAATACTTTCTATCAGTCTTGATCAGGTGGTGTGGATGCTGGCAGAGTGCTACCTACAGCTAGGGACACACCTGCATGGGGCATCTGCACTGCATGCTGCATTCTTCCACTATTGTCATATACAGGTTGGGTCTTACTGTACCCATTCCCCACAGCAGAGATATGACCAGAGAGGTACTTGTGGGTGGTGTTCACATGAGCTGGGGGTATGTGTGCTATGGACACTACTTGCATCTGACACACATATATGCATGGGGCATTCCAGCTATGCTGGCATGTGCACGTACATCAGCTGTTTCCCAATACATCATACCTACCTCCTTTGTTATCTGCAAGTGTTCGGGCAGACATCACCAATATCCCCTACTACAGGACCAGTTACTGTGATGCATACTGTATGTACAATTCCAAGGGTGTCCCCATTTCACAGTGACACAATATCTACTCTGTGTCTGGGGTACTTTCCCCTGTGTACTGCTTGTATATCTAGCCCAACAGCCATGCCATGTCAGTCTTTTCAGATGGTGACACATATTACCACCATACATTTACAATGGCTTACTGCTAGCATGTGTTATACTGGTGGAAATTGTCTTTGGCACTGCAGTTTTGAGGGCTTGCCCCTGTCATCAGCAGTAGTGGGCAATGGCCACCAGGTCTTACCTCAACATACATACATACTGACCACTCTCACACAATAAGAAACACACACCATCCTAACACACACAGACCTGCATATTGTGCAAATGCTAAACATATCCTGCTACCTTGGCCACCTCTGAGCATCTGTGCTCCAATCGTATTAGACCTACTCATACATGTTACTACATTTCTACACAGGATTGGGGGGACACACCTGACTGTTACTACATTTCTACATAGGATTGTAGGGGGACACACCTGACTGTTTTTACATTTCTACACAGGACTGGGGGGCACACATGACTGTTATTACATTTCTACACAGGACTGGGGGGCACACTTGACTGTTACTACAGTTCTACACAGGATTGGGGGGGACACACCTGACTGTTTCTACATTTCTACACATTATTAAGGGGGCACACCTTACTGTTTCTACATTTCTACATAGGATGGGGGGGGCACACCTGGCACTTGTACACATTTGCTATGACTGTACTGGTATGTCAGTTACTTCATTTAATTCTGTATTCTAACCTATCATGCTGACTAGAGGCATGTCAATGTACTACAGGTCTTAGCTTTGGTTGCTCTACATATTAGTGTCTGACTTCCTACCCTTCAGAACTAACATCCCACTGCCTGACCTGCTGTAGTCTGTCTGTGTAGGCCTGGGGGGGGGGGGTACCCGTAGGCATCATTCAGAGGCCATAGCACAGACTCTGTTTGTGTTTGTCTACACCTGCCCTGCTGGCTGAGACTGTTGTTGGGTATGTGAACCTCCCTGATTGGCATGTGTGATTCATATAGACACACATGTCACCCAGCACATTTCCTGCAGTGGGTTTTGTCACCCTCTGTAGTACTGGCTACTATGGTGACTCCAGTATTTGTTACAGATGTCATGGTGCCACAATGGGTGTCTGCTATCTGCTGCCATACCATTCAGCCACCCGATTCCCTTGCATACTCACATCTATACCATAAATACAGGAAATGACACATTCTACTAAATTCAGAAATTGGTAGGTTGATTGACTTACCTTGTGGGTGTGCCAGTATTGAGGATGGTGCTGGAGGGCTGCCTATGTCAGATGCACATAGTACACTCCCTATACATGGTTGAGCACTGGTAGTGTCATGTTTGGCATCTCTTTTATTGTATGTGCGAGTCAGAAAGAGGTGTAATTCCCTGGGTGCCTACTGTGTCAGTGTATGTGCTATGCGTTGCCTCTTTGCCAAGGCCAGGGCATACTGGGCATGCCTCCATTTGCCTACTAGGGCAGGCTCAGGTTGTTCTTCCACCGAGTCACACTGTGCCTGTACAGGCCTTGGCATTGGTGGGGGGCTGTGTGGCCCTGCCCCGTGCTGTTCCTGCTACAGCTGTTTCCGCAGGATCATATTGTGTAGACTGGCACATAGCATAACTGGTGAGTACTGCAAGGCTCCACCAGTTGTGCCCAGGCACCAGAACCATGACTTGAGCATCCCAAACACATGCAATATTATAAGTCTGGTCTGTGCGTGTTCCTCATTATGGCGTTCTTGTTTGGTTGTGTGTGCATTTCTGATGGGTGTCATCAGCTACGGCTCCAGTGTGTAATCAGCACCCCCCACTAGGTGACTGTAAGGGATGTCCCCATTGGCAAATCGCTGGTACAGTTGTGTCAGATTCCAGATGTGAGAATCGTGATAGTTTCCAGGTCAGCCAGCACACACATTCATTATAATGCCCTGGGCATCACACATGACCTGGCAGTGGATGGAGGGGAAGCCCTAGCAGTTGATGTAGACCCTACCATGATCACTGGGTGGTGCTTTGATGCATATGTGCATGCAGTCTATAGCACCCACTACCTCAGGGTATTCTGTTCTTTGGTGGAAGAGATGCATATTGCTGGCCAACACCTCGCGGGTATTGAGGAAATATACATGCTCACCGGCATGTGCTGACATGGCATCCATGAACTGGTGGAATACTCTGGATGCTGATGCCTCTGAGATCCCCATGATATACCCAGTTGAGCTTTAGGAGGTACCTGTGGCTAGTATTCCTAGGCCTACACATACCTAGGTATCCACTGGGATGGGTTCCCCTCTGTGAGTTCGATGTGTCAGGCGCGGCCAGCACAGCTCAACAATTTGCTGTAGGAGGTCCCTGTCCACCCTATAATGCTTCACTATCTCCAGCTCATGTAGCCCCTAGTAGGTTACCCTGGATCTGTATACTCTTCTCCATCTCCTCACTGTGGGTTGGTCGACAGCATTCACATCCTCACCACCCTCAGCCTCTTGCACATGTTGTATGATGCCTGCTGCAGCCCCTATCATTTTGTAGTTTTATTTCTTAAAGGTTTCCTGCTTGTATACACTGGTGGTGTAGAGTATGGGAAATAAAAGGGGGAAAGGTGTTTGCATAGTTTATAGTAGCATTCTTGGCTGGGCTGGTCTGCTGACCGTGTAACTGGCTGATTCTGATACATTTCACCTGCCAGCTATGCTAATTCTCCTTGATTATCTTCCTACTACTGTTTTCCCTTCCCATTGCCTTCTAGTTTAAGCCTGGGGGGGTGGGGGGGGGGTGCCGTGCAAACACAGTGCTCAAATGTGCACAGAACTGCTATTTCCTGGTTTACTTTTTTTTTTCTTTAAAACCACATCCGCTTAGGCAATGTAAAGAGTGCTTGGCAGACTCAGACACACCTCCTTGCCTAGCTGTGCTAAGCTAGGAGCAAATCTGATCCACAGGGCTCCAATCCACTTACAGTATGCCTGACATACACCCTATAATGTCAGCTAATTCCTAGGCTTGCACCAAGCTATTCCTGCTCTTACACTGTTGGGAGCTGAATACCATGCTGGGGAAATCTGGTATTCACTATCATTCCCCTCATTTGCATAGGATTGCCTGCTAATGCATAGTTACATGTCTCACACTGAGCCTCCCCCCTTAGCAAACACTACTCACTGGCCAGGTTGTCTTCTGCCTGCCATTGACTATAATGGCAGAATAGTGATTTTTGGTTAGAATGCTTATTTTAGGATGTTTGTTTTATTTTTAGCCTGATCCCATTTGCGTGCTGCTGCCCTACACTTAAACAGCCGAGATTGGCTAAAAAAAATAAAAGTTGATTTTTTATTTTTTTCACCTGTTTTCCATGCCAATGGCCTTATACTTGGACATTAGCATGCTTTCTAAATGATATTGACCCTTTATTTGGAGCTGTCATGGCTCCGTTTTGGAATTTGTAGAACTGTATTCTGTTACTGGTGGAGTACATTTCTGCAGTACATTAGTCCTGAACAGCTGGTTTCCAGCTTCCTGGTTCGCAAATTCACCTAATTTCCATGGGTTTCTCCTGCAAATGGGGTACTTTGCATACAGGGGCTGAGTCCATGCAAGACTAGTGCAGGAGCGCTCAGGTATGCCCCTACAGGCTATTTCTGGATAGCACAGCAGTCATATTGCCTGCTGGAGCTCCTGCACTAAACCCGCACGCCATGCAAGGCTTGCAGAATCTGGGGGAGCTCATTTAAATAATGGTAATAAAAACATGTGACACAGCCAACCAACAAGACAATGAAGTTAATAATTGGTACCATATAAAAATATGCACATACAAGTAGAAAATTATTTTTATATACTATAAAATGTTATTTAAATGCATTAAAATTCATACAAAAAATTCAATGCAAAGTATGTTGTTTTTTAACTAAGACAGATTTTATACTCACTTTATTGTTAATCCCAGGGTATATATCTGCCTGTAGTCTCACTATCCAAAAATATTCAACATTCTCCAACAAGTTATTGATGTCACCCCCCCCCTCATATTCTTATAAATTACTTTAATGATCCTGAACTTGAATCTATGTTCATTATTGTTTTCAGCTATATGTTTGGCAAATGCATTAGTATATATATTTCTTCTGATTTTGGACTTGTGTTCTGTAATATGGCCCTTTAATCTCCTAGTACTCTTACCTACATAAGATGATGAACATTTAATACATGTAGCCAAATATATGATAAAAGCTGTATTACAATTAGCATAACAGTCAAAATTATACACATATGCAGTGTTAGGATGAATAAACTGAGTGTTTGTGACTACATCCTCACAACAACTACAATTATGACAAGGGAAAGTGCCTTTCTTATTGGTATTATATTTGACATTACTTTCATTTAATTTAAAGTCTTTAAAACACAACCTCTGTCTAAGATTCCTTTCGTTTTTATAGGCAAAACAGGGTCTGTATGTAATAATTCGTTTTAATCCTGGCATTGTTATTAAAATATTCCAATTCTTTTGTATAACTTGTTCAACTGCCTTTGTTTTAGTATTAAAATCTGTAACATATGTAACTGTGTGGCCATTAGTTGTATCATTATTCATCATACAACTTCTTTCACTGAAATATGGGGCTGTGACATCCAATCTCCCTTTCATCGCATCTTTAACCATATAGCTAATATTTTCTGTTATACCCTCTCTCTAAAAATTCCTGTCCCATAGCCTCCATCTGTTCATTACAAAGATGCTCATTGGTATTAAGTCTGCTCACCCTACAGAATTGGCTTTTAACTATACCTTTGAATGTATGGGGGACATGCATACTACATTTATATTTGTATCTATTCACATGCACTATTTTTTGTGCACACTTGTATGTAACTCTCCATTTTCTAGAAATAAATGAATGTCCAGAAATGCTATGCTGTTATTTGATGAACACAACTTAAAACATAAAAAAATAGTAGTTTCTTCTAAGGACAGTATAAATCTCTGTAATTCATCAGCCGTACCTTTCCATAAAAGGAAGCAGTCGTCCACAAATATTTTATAGAACAATAAATTTGCATTACAAAAAACATCATCAGTATAAATGAATTTACTTTCCCATTGATTTAGAGCAAGATCTGCATACACATTGGCCATTGGAGTACCCATGGCCACAACAGAAACTTGCAAGTATGATTTTTCATTAAAAAGTAAAATATTGTTAAGAATAATATCAATTAATTCACACACAGTAGCTATTTTCCTCACTGTCAAGTCAGTATTACAGCTCAAAAATTCACAAACACATTCCAGTCCAAAATCATTGGGAATGTCTATAAACAAAGAGTTTATGTCCCGTGTTGCCATAATAAATTGTTCCCCTTTATTGGTGCTGTTCCAAGAAAATAATTTCTTCAAAAAGTCACATGAGTCCTTCACTACACTTTTACATCTCATCAAATATTTACTTAAAATATCTTGTATATATATATATATATATATATATATATATATATATATATATTGATAGAGGTTCAGTAATCCAACCCCTCCCTGATACAATCGGTCTGAGGGAGGGTTGGTTAGTGATTTATGTATTTTAGGTAACCAATATATAATAGGCAACACTGGGCAAGAATCAATAAAAAACGTAAACTCTTCTAAAGTAATGTCATTTTGTAATTGCAAATCATAAATAAAGGAATTAATATTAGAAATGCGTTTTTGACTTCATTAAACTCTATCAGTCTGAATGCTTTTTCATCACTTAAAAATTCTTCCATTAGCTTTACATACTGACACCTGTCAAACAGAACAATAGCCCCTCCCTTGTCTGCTTGCTTAATAATTAATTCAGTGTTACTTTCTAAACCTGCTAAGGCTTCAAGTTCTTCCATATCTAAATTATAATAACTAAATTAATTCTTTCTATCAAATACATCTCTAAGTTCAGTTTCACACAACTCTTGAAAAGCCGATAAAATCGGAGAGTTATATGGAATAAAAACACTGCTTCTCTTACATGCATTATTATTAGACACTTCAGAGTCTCTAAAAAGCAATTTCAGACTTAAGTTACAGACAAAAACTTTTAAATCAGTAATTGCATCAGCA